>NC_136071.1:234895790-234930790 GCF_964261635.1 Lissotriton helveticus | reverse complement strand
ATCAGTGCAAGCATCCCTTGCATAACAGGTGCAGCACAGGCAGCAGCAGGGCGGGTGCGCACACACACACACACACACACTCCCCCCTCCCCAACACCATCCCCTGCATAGAGAACAGTTACAACACAGGCAGCAGCTGTGCAAGCTTCCCTCACGTCGAATATTCCAGCACTGACAGCAGCACTGCTTGTTTCTCTCACACACCAGGATACAGCACAAACCGTAGCAGGCAAGCTTCCATTAGTCTCAGTACAGGAAGAGCCTCCTTCATATTAATAATTATAATCCTTATTATTGCAAATATTTTTAAATGACCATTCGTATAGCATCAACAAACACTACCAAAACAAAATCTCTTGGTGCTATTAACCGCATGCGTGCGGGCGGAATTCCGCTCGTACGCGGAGTTTTGCGAAACCGCATTTTACGTGACGAGCTGGGCTCGTCATCAGCGTAGCAGGAGGCTACCTCATGACGAGCCCAGCTCGTCATCAGCGTGGAAGGGGTTAAGTCAACAAGGACTACAAGTAGAAAGGGCGTGTTTTATGCACCGCTTGAAGGTTGTCAAAACACATAAATTGAAGGCATTGTCATTTAGAATGCCAGTAGCTCTCAAAATCTCGCAAATACGAGACCTATTGCATTGCAAATGCTTGTTGTTTAGGCGTGCGTAGGACAGTTTCTTCCTGTAACATAATTCTACAGCTAATTCCAGTTCCTTTGCTTCATACAAATGTAAATTCCTCACCCACTCCCTAACCTTCACTACAAACACCATACCCAACTCACCCCATAAAGTCAAAACCTATGCTCTAATTATCTTTTTAGCCCATGCCAGAATGGTATCTTTGTTGTTAAAGAATATACACACAGGGCTTTAAGAGGGATGAAAAACTGGGGGTCTCTCAAAGGGGCGTGGCCAATGTAATTAAGGGTGTGGCTTAAAAACACATGAGCTAAAAATCTGTGCTTAGCATAGTGTGCCGCCCAACTTGTATTTTGCTGTTTCTGTCATTGCATCCAGATATATGATACAAGTAACATCATACGTACAACAAGCCAGGAGTATTGGCTTTGTCAATAGTTGTTAGGTGCATAAGATAAATAAGCAGCAACTATGGCTTGTATATAGCATTGTAAAAGCTTCCACTTAAAGCCCTGTTGACACCACGATAGTGTTGCTGCTCCTGAGTTTCAAAAAGAGAAGGGAAATCCAGAGAGAAAATGACTCTCTTTAAAGGATTTCCCTTTCCCTAAAACGGCTCACCTGGCATGACGTCATGTAACTTCTCCACTAGTGATAAGTGAGCAGTGTGTAAACGCAAATCAATGTGCCAGCTGTCACTGCAGTCTGAAAAAAAAACCCGGGCCGCATGTGCCAAGGCACAAAACAGAGCTCGATAGAGACCCGTTTCGAGGCCTCCTTAAAAAAAACTGCTGATGCTCAGCACCGTTGAGACCCGGCCCACTGGAAGCCCTGTATACCCACATCATATTGTTGAATGGAGCCCCATCTCTGCCTGTGTTTTTAGGTCTCGCCTACGCAGCGAGCATGCGCTGCATAGGAGGGTAGGAGGGACTTGAGCCGTCGCTCTGCTCATTTTCAAGCACACACTCGTGCTTGTGGCGGCATCAACATTGCGGGAGCGAGCAGCGGCGTGCCACAAGTATGAGTGCAGTGATTGAAAATGAGCAGACTGCTCTTCCGGCTCGACATCCTTGCACTTTCACTTTAGTTTGCGCCTGCGCAGGCAGGCCACTGTAAACCCGCGCTGACAGATATATGGTTACTGGATGCCCCGCCCTCTCCCCACCACGTTCACTTGTGAAATATTCCTTCCAGCGTCGGCGAGGCGTGCGCACCTGCTTAACCAGCGCTTGGACTTGAAACCGCCTCTCTCTAGATGCTGTTGAGTAAGTCTACGAGGCTGCGAACGCAAATCCCTTTCTATCGCCCCACTGATTGTATCCGCTAAAAGTGTTGCGCAGTTCTCTCAGCTCGGCCTAGGCACTCTCAAACCTGCATCACCCTCAACTTCTGTTCTGCAACATTATGCTCCGAAGCTGCCACACCTTAGCACTCGCTGCCAAATAAAACCACAACGTTTCTGAGCGAAACACCATACCAACGACCCACTAACCTGCCAACAAATGTAACGCCTCCCGCCAGCATCATTGACGTGCCGAAAACATATCTGAATAATCTCCTGGGCGAGCACATGGTACCCGCTTACCGACCCTCAGACACACCTTAGCAGCTGCCTTGACACCTAGGCCGCCCCATATACCCAAAATGCCTAGTAACGAGCTAGCGTCGCCCCTTTCAACAAACCTTCATTCTTGTTATTGCTAATACTGAAAAAAACTACCACGTTTCTTTTATTACGTACCTCTCTAATTCCTAGTCTTTTACTGGCTGCTTTCAGTGTCGTCTTTGAAACTTGTTCAGAAAAGGGGGTGGTGATGAACAGAGTGTCCGAATTAAGCAGACCACTCTTACCCAGTCCAAAGATCAGGGCTTGATCCATCACCGTTATTTAGCTCACTGCCCCATCCCAGCTCAGAACCTAATTTGCATGTAGCCAGGTTCTGAGCTGGGATGGTGCAGTGAGCTAAAAAACGGTGATGGATCAAGCCCTGATCTTTGGACTGGGTAAGAGTGGTCTGCTTAATTCAGACACTCTGTTCATCACCACCCCCTTTTTCTGAATAATTTTGTCCACCACAAGCGTGGAAGGGTATACTCAGATGTGAGTCCCTTGCTCATTGCACCATCAGGATTCAAGCAAGCCGGGCCGACGACGGCTGAAATGCCAGAAACCGGTCCCCAGAAGCTTGTTTCCTTCCCAGTATAAGAATTGGCTTGGTAGTTTGGTTTGCCCTGTTCCCATCATGCACTGGGACAGGAACAGACTAATTTGCATGTAGCCAGGTTCTGAGCTGGGATGGTGCAGTGAGCTAAAAAACGGTGATGGGTCAAGCCCTGATCTTTGGACTGGGTAAGAGTGGTCTGCTTAATTCAGACACTCTGTTCATCACCACCCCCTTTTTCTGAGTCTTTGAAACTTGTAGCACACTAACTCAACTTCATCTTTTGCTATTTCTAAACCTGACACCACTTTTCACACTAATTAGTATTTATTTTTATTTTTTTTTTAAGTGTCTAACACTCCTTGAACGACTGGCAACTTAGTAGGTTACTGGGGAATTTAGCTATCATACTATCCCATTGATGGCCGTCCCTAAATCAGATTGACCGGGACAGCGCCCTGTGCGGAAAGAACATTTGGTGTTTGTTGTGGGGCGGGGGTCGTTGCCTGTGACGGCAGCAGGTGTAAGGGAGATAGGAGGATGAAGTCTAAGCCTAATGCAGGGCCCGATATTGCAAAAGCACAGGGAGTTTCCAGTGACATTTCCTTCCCGCATGCACTAGCACTTTGAGATGTTTTAGACCAATAAACAAAGTGGGTAGTGGTGGAAGAAAAAGTCGCACCTCCATAATAGGAACACATTTGGTGGGCAAGTAGTACCACTAGGGAAGTAAAATTTAACTGTAATGAATTGTGATGCCATTCAGGGTAATAAAACACCCCACTACCTTGAGTGTGAGTATGCAACAAACAATGGCCTCGTGCTACAATAGACTTAAGGAAATGTACCCCGGCACTCCAATCATTTGACACGGTTTAGTTTCATATATGCACAAGTTACTACTTGTGTAACGATATATCTGTAAGAGACATTAGTTAGTGATAGATTCCTTACCTTAGTATATCCCCTGGCGTCAGATTGGATCCGGAAAGTTTTTGCTAGCAGTAACTCTGCGCGTTGTGCAGCTCCGCGTCCGTCGCTGGCATCGTATGCGCCGAGATGACTTCACGGAGACTACTTAGTCGCCACCCACGTGAGCGGACGTCAGTTCTGTACACTACTTTCTGCACCAGGAACGTAGCCATACAAGAAACTGACCACTGGTGCCATGAAACTAGGGCCCTGAAAGGGATGACCGTAACCCTAGAAATCAGTTTGCTGAACAGGGAGGATGGGTGGGGCGTCAGATTGGATCCGGAAAGTTTGTGCTAGCAGTAACTCTGCGTGTCGTGCAGCTCCGCGTCCGTCGCTGGCATCGTATGCACCGAGATGACTTCACGGAGACTACTTAGTCGCCACCCATGTGAGCTGACGTCAGTTCTGTACACGACTTTCTGCAGCAGGAACGCAGAGCCATACAAGAAACTGACCACTGGTGCCATGAAACTAGGGCCCTGAAAGGGATGACCTTAACCCTAGAAATCAGTTTGCTGAACAGGGAGGATGGGTGGGGCGGTAAGGAATCTATCACAAACTAATGTCTCTTACAGATATATTGTTACACAAGTAGCGGTGAGAGTGAGTGGTGGCAGCGCTCATGCTAAAACCGCTTCTCGTTTGTGCACGCATGTGTTAAGATCTTAATAATTGTAACCTACTTTTAAACCAACTGTGATTGCGACTTTGTGGTTTTATTTTTCATTCATTTGGACTCGCTCTTCGAGTCAGTTTGTCTCTCTGCTAGGGGCAGCTTAAAAATTGCAGAAACGCTGTGGGGCTCGTTTTCAGTCTTACCTGACTTTTGTTGTGTGTTGAGGTGAGCCTACCCGACCCCGTTCCATCGCGGCTGTGTGCCGTTTGTGTGGAGGGCGGGCGGCCATCTTACCAGGAGTCCTCTCCCCGGCTGAACCTGTGGCAGCGGTCTAGCTGGGGGAGTGACGTGCTCCTATAAATTAGCTGCTGGACTAAGCGCTGGGCGGTGAGAGTGAGTGGTGGCAGTGCTCATGCTAAAACCGCTTCTCGTTTGTGCACGCATGTGTTAAGATCTTAATAATTGTAACCTACTTTTAAACCAACTGTGATTGCGACTTTGTGGTTTTATTTGTCATTCATTTGGACTCGCTCTTCGAGTCAGTTTGTCTCTCTGCTGGGGGCAGCTTAAAAATTGCAGAAACGCTGTGGGGCTCGTTTTCAGTCTTACCTGACTTTTGTTGTGTGTTGAGGTGAGCCTACCCGACCCCGTTCCATCGCGGCTGTGTGCCGTTTGTGTGGAGGGCGGGCGGCCATCTTACCAGGAGTCCTCTCCCCGGCTGAACCTGTGGCAGCGGTCTAGCTGGGGGAGTGACGCGCTCCTATAAATTACCATGCCTTTTCTGACGCGCAGCGGTCGCGCGTGGCGGGCGCGCCTTAGGCGCGCCGAAGGTAAGCCAAAGGTCAGCCCGTCTGCGCCCGTCCGCGCCTCGGCCGTGACGGACGCAGGGCGGGCTGCCCTACAGCCTCGGACTGTGCCGGACTCTACAGTTAGGTATACGAGGGAGCAGTTGTTGTCTCTACGCTCTTCAGGGTGCTCGAATGTTGGTGGTGTCGTGGGGAATTGCCCATGGCTTAACCCGTGTTCGATCTGTGGTTTCTGCTGTATGGATACTCTTTCCACCCCTTCTACCCAGGAGCCGGTCCCCCATGTTTTCTCGGCCGCCCTAGTCAACGCGCGTTCGATGTGTAAACATGCTGCAGATATTTTCGAGCTTCTTGTTGACAGCCCGCTCGATTTTCTGTTTGTGACGGAAACCTGGCTCACTGAGGCCAGTGCCCTGGATGTCGAGCTAGCTGTTCCTCGCGGCTACAAAATATACAGGAGGGACAGAGCGCTGGGAAGAGGAGGAGGTGTTGCTATTATTCTGAGAGATTCACTGACTCTTCATGTAGACCCCCCGGTAATCCTTGAAGGGGGCGAAGCAATGAATTTTTCTGTGGTTCTTTCCCCTCATTTCACTCTTGGGGGCTCCCTAATATATCGGCCTCCAGGACCAGCGGGGGCGTTTCTTACGGCTCTGACTGATCTTTTTATCCCCGAGCCCTCAGATTTCCGAGCTTTTTGCTTCTGGGTGACTTCAACATCCATGTTGAGGAGGTGGGTCTACCAGAGAGCAAAAGCTTGCTCGATTTTCTGGACTTGGCGCACCTGTCTCAGCGGGTCTCCCTACCCACGCACCCGGGTGGGCACATCCTGGATGTGATCTGTTCTAATTTTTCCCTCCAGGTTGACGCTCCTGAACCTCTGACGTGGTCCGACCATCAGCTAATTAGATTTGCTTGGTCATCTCTGGGTACTTCCACTGTGAGGGCCAAAACATGGTGTGCCAATAAAATCAATAATGAAACTCTGGCGGCCACCCTGGTTGAGAATCGGCCCGTGTTGGGTAGCGACCTTACCACAGCAGTGTCGTCTTTCAATGAGTGGATGGTCGCGGGGGTTTCGGTCTCTTCTAAAGGGAGGGGAGGTAAACTGCGCTCCACCGCCTCTAAACCTTGGTTTTCCCCGGAGCTACGTGTCCATAAACAGTCTTGTAAAAAACTAGAGCGGGATTGGCGTCAATTCTATTGCCCTTTGGCCAAGGAAATACTGCGTAAAGAGCAGAGAAATTATTATGCCAGTATTAAAAAGGCCAAAGGTATTTATTACGCCAATCGAATTGCTAAAGCCAATAATAACAGCCGAGAGATTTTTTCAATTGTGAATAGCTTTCTGGCCCCCTGCGCGGAGCAGCGGATAGTTCCAGCTTCGAAAGACTGGTGTGAGAGTCTGTCTGGGTTTTTTGAGGACAAGATAGCGGCTATTCAGTCAAACTTTGCTGCCACCAGTCCTTCAATTGCCTTGCAGGACCTTTCTCTCCCTCTGAAGGTTCCTTCGGCCAGGATGACAGAGTTTGCCCCTCCCCCAACCACTGACACTCTTGCCGTGATCAAATCTTTGAAATCTGGGTCACCCTCTGACCCCTGTCCAGCAAGAGTGCTGGCTGCTGTTGCTGATGTGGTTGTTCAGGAGGTGACACACTTAGTTGGCCTCTCCTTTAAATCAGCCAGTCTGCCTTCAGAGTGGAAACAAGCTAAGCTCCTGCCTTTGCTTAAAAAGGCCGGAGCTGATCCGGCGGTACTGACCAATTACCGGCCTATATCGTTGCTTCCTGCTCTGGCTAAAATCGGCGAGAAGCTGGCCTTCCAGCAGCTTAATGAGTTTGTGGAAAGATCCGGAGCTCTTCACGAGGCCCAATCCGGGTTCCGCACTGCTCACAGTACGGAGTCGGCCCTGGTGGAAATCTCTGAGGCTGTCAGGGAATGTTTGGATGGTGGCGGCAGAGCGGCTCTAATTTTATTAGACCTCTCTGCCGCGTTTGATACGGTTCCCCACCAACGCCTCCTGACCAGGCTCGCCGACATCGGTATCTGTGATCTTGCATTAGATTGGCTGAGTTCATTTCTGATGGCTAGATCTCAACAGGTTTGGCTCCCTCCTTATTCATCATCGGCTAGACCACTCTTGACAGGGGTCCCTCAGGGCTCGACATTGAGCCCCCTGCTCTTTAATATATTTCTGACCCCCCTGATTGAATTAGCCGAACATTTGGGAGCCAAAATTATAGCATACGCGGACGACACGCAGCTGTTGTTCACTTGGCCAGGCGAGGCTCTGGAAACAGAGCAGATCCAGAACTGTCTGTCCTCAGTCTTCAATTGGTTAGCGTCATCCCAATTGAAGTGTAATGAGGACAAGACTGAAATCCTGCTTTATGGCCAGTTTCCTCCTGACTTTAGGTCACTATTGTGGCCAGATGGCTTCCCCATTCCATGTGCCTCAAACACCTTGGCCAAGAACCTTGGGGTCTGGTTTGGGGAAGACCTTCGATTTGAGGGGCACATTAAGAGGCTCACTGGAGGCTGCTTCGGGACCTTGAAGTCTCTTAGAAAGTTTTTTCCGTTCTTGCCGGCCTCTGCGCGCGAGTCAGTCGCGAGAGCTTTAATTCTCTCGCGCCTGGACTACGCCAACGCTCTGTTTAGTGGCTCTCCGGCCTACTTGATAGGGCGGCTCCAGATTATTCAGAACGCTACCGCCAGATTACTGGGGAATATCTCCAGGCGGATTAGCGTTAGGAGTTACCTGGAGAGTCTGCACTGGCTGCCGGTGCCGCATCGGATCACTTTCAAAATTCTGACTCTGGCCCACAAGGCCATCAACGGGCGGGGTCCCGTTTATTTGATGAAACGATTCCTGCGGTCCACTCCCAACCGAGAATTGCGCTCAGCAGCTCAACATCTCATGCAGGTTCCGCGTTTTCGGCGCATCCGGTTGGGTGGACACTCTGTGGCAGTGAGGGCTGCGCGAGCATGGAATGCGCTCCCTGCCTCTCTGCGCAGTACTGTGGACTTCACGGCTTTTAAGAAAGCGCTAAAAACTCATTTGTTCAGATTAGCTGTCTAGTTTGATAGGTTGGTTCAGGGCTCTGCTATTACATTTCTTTTCTCTCTCTCCGCGCCAGGATACTCCGGCAGTAATTGTGCGCGCTATAAAACAGCTTAACATAACATAACATAACATAACATAACTTGTGCAACTGAAAGAGAGACGTTTGTGATAGATTCCTTACCTTAGAATAGATACCCCAGCAAAACCAACCCCGGTGGTGGGTCGGCGAACAACATTACACCAGAAAGTCACAGAGAACAGAACGGCCAAAGAAGCCGTCTCTCCGGACTTGACTGTCAAGGCAGTAATGCTTGGTAAACGTGTGCAGCGAGGCAAACATAGCTGCCTGACAAATGTCCTGCAAGGGAACGCCGCGTCCCAAAGCAGTAGTGGCTGCCGTTGCCCTGGTGGAATGGGCACGCAGCCCCACAGGAGGCTCCTTCTTATTCAATGAGTAACAGGCCTTGATGCAGAGAACGACCCACCGAGAGATGGTCCGTTTGTGCACGGCTCGACCTTTTTTGGCGCCCACGTAGCCAACAAAGAGCTGGTCATCCACCCGGAACTGTTGGGTGCGCTTCAGATAGAACGAGAGCGCATGTTTTGGGTCCAGACGGTGGAGCCTCTCCTCCTCTTTTGAAGGATGCGGAAAGAAGATGGGCAAAGTGATGGTCTGCCTGATGTGGAAGGACATGACAACCTTTGGCAAGAAAGGAGGATGAGTCCTTAAAACCACCTTGTCCGAATGAACAGAAAGGAAAGGAGGTTTGGAAGAAAGAGCCTGGAGCTCACTCACTCTTCTGGCAGAGGTGATAGCTACCAGGAAAGCCGCCTTGAGAGTGAGAAGACGCAAAGGACAGTTATGAAGGGACTCGAAAGGAGCGAACATCAGATATGTCAAGACAAGGTTTAAGTCCCATTGCGGCATAATGAACAGCACGGGAGGGAACGTGTGCGTAATGCCTTTCAGGAAACTGTTAACGACCGTGCAATAAGAAGAAAAGGTTGATCTGGAAGCCGTAGAAAGTCGGAGATGACCGAAAGATAACCTTTGATAGTGCCCAGAGCAGAGCCCTGCTGGGATAAAGAAAGAAGGAACAAAAGGACTTCGGAAAGAGGGGCAGTAAGCGGATCCACAGACTTTGCTGTGCACCATGCCACAAACTTGTTCCACCTGCAGGCGTATACCGTTTTAGTGGAGGGACGCCTGTCTGCCAGAATGACATCACAGACTTCAGGAGGAAGATCGAAAGCTGTCAACTGTCGCCGCTCAATCTCCACGCATGGAGGTGGAGGCTGGACAGGTTTGGTGGAGGACCGTCCCCTGCTGCTGCAACAGAAGATCCTCCCGAAGAGGCAGTCGGATCGGGGTATCGATCGCCATGTTGAGGAGTTCGGGATACCAGTATCTTCGTGCCCAATCCGGAGCCACAAGAATGACTTGGGACCGGTCGCGCCGAATCTTCTTCAGCACTCTGGGCAGAAGTGATATAGGCGGAAAGGCGTACAACAGACCGCAACTCCACTCATGACGAAAGGAGTCGCCGAGCGAGTGCCGTCTTGGACATTCCAACACGCAGAACTGATGACATTGTGCGTTCTCTTCGGTGGCGAATAGATCTAACCAAGGCTCTCCCCACTGCTGAAAGAGACCTTGCGCCACTTCCGAGTTCAGATTCCATTTGTGATCCATCGAGCACCGGCGGCTGAGTGCATCCGTCCTGGCGTTCAGAGAACCTGCCAGTTGTTGAACCACCAAGGTGATGCCTCGATGTCCCAGCCATGTCCAGAAGAGCAGAGCCTCCTGACATGGGGTCCACGACCCCACACCTCCCTGTTTGTTGTAATACCACATTGCAGTGGTGTTGTCCGTGAACACCTGCACCACACTCCCCCGGACAGAGGGAAGGAATGGCTTCAGTGCAAGTCAGATCGCCCGAAGCTCCAAAAGGTTGATATGGAGCTGGGTCTCCGCCGAAGACCAGAGGCCTCTGATCTCTGCCTCCCCCAAGTGGCCTCCCCATCCCAGGAGGGACGTATCCTTCCCCACTGTGTATTCCAGTTGGGGAAGGGAGAATGATCTGCCATTGACTCAATAGCGATTCGTGAGACACCACTGCAATTGTCGTGTAGTGCCCTCCGAGATCTGGACGTGATCGGACAGGTTCCCCTGATGCTGCGCCCATTGGAACTTCATCTCCCACTGCAGAGCCCGCATGTGCCATCGGGCATGTTGCACTAGCAGGATGCAGGAGGCCATAAGGCTCAGGAGCCGGAGGGTCATCCTGACTGAAACCCGGGATAGAGGCTGAAAGATCGGAATCATAGCCTGAATATCCCAGACTCGCTGCTCCGGAGGATAAACCCGAAACTGCATCTAATCCAGAACCGCTCCGATGAAGGGGAGCTTCTGAGAGGGACTCAGGTGCGACTTCGGCACGTTGATGGAGAACCCCAGCAAAGGCAGGAGGTCGGCCATAGTCTGAAGGTAGGTGACAACTGCTTGGGGCGAGCCCGCCTTCAACAACCAGTCGTCGAGGTAGGGGAAGACTGACACCCCTGACCTGTGCAGGTGAGCTGCGACCACTGCCATCACTTTAGTGAACACCCGAGGGGCGCTGGTAAGGCCAAAGGGGAGCACGTCAAACTGAAAATGTTACTGGCCTACCGTGAACCACAGGTAACGCCGGCAGGACGGGGATGTGAAAATATGTGTCCTGCAAGTCCAACGCTACCATCCAGTCTCGAGGGCAGCCAAGACCTGAGCCAGAGTCAACATCTTGAACTTCTCCTTCCGGAGGAAGGAATTGACGTTCCTGAGGTCCAAGATGGGGCGCAAGCCCCCTTTGTCCTTCTTGGGGACCAGAAAGTAGTGGGAATAACAGCCACGTCCTACTTCCAAAGACTTCTCTGCTACCCTACAGAGTTTGAACTTCACATCCCACGTCATGGCCCCTACCCATATCCAGGGTCATATCCTGGACCAAATCTGGTCGTCTGGCTGCGACATCTCATCCCCTTCTATATTCCCCTGTATTTGTTCTGACCATTCCATCATTTCATTTCTTATTTATACGGCCTCGGTAGATAAGCTGCCTCTACCCAAAAATATTCTGGCTCGCAGCTGGAAGGACACTGACCTCAACTCTCTCTCGCTCTCCTTGGCCTCTTCAGCTCCGGATCTTTCCGACCTCCCTCTGGATCTGAAGGCAGATACCATCAGTACCTGGCTCTCCTCTTCTTGCGATCAGGTCGCTCCGCTAAAACAAATCAAATCCGCTCGCCCTCACGATGCGCACAAATGGTTAACTAAGGAGCTCAAAGCTCTCAAACTTGATCTCAGGCGGTCGGAGCGCCATTGGAGACGGGAACAACTATAAAAGAGCAATTCTCGCGGCCAAAACAAACTATTTCACTGAAAAAGTTGCTCTTTCCGCCAACAAACCCCGAGAAATCTTCTCCCTGGTCCACAACCTAGCTACCTCCGACCGCACTAACGCCAGTCCTGCTTCATCTCAGTCCCTCTGCTCTTCACTCAATGATTATTTCATTGATAAGATTATTAACATCAAGGCCAATATCCCTACAGTTTCCCAAGCTGGCTCTTCCTGCCCCCTCCCTTTGCCCCCTCCTTTTTGGACCACTTCCCACCCATCTCCTTGGACTGCTTTCTTAAATTACTTATAAAAGTTAAGTCTGGCTCTCCGGCGGACTGTGCTCCTGCACGGATTCTTAAAATCCTTTTCACCAACTGTCCCGCTCCCCCTCTTGCTCTTCTTAATGCTTCCTTGGCTTTGGGCTCTGTCCCTTCATCCTTTAAATCTGATATTGTTTTTCCCATCCTTAAAAAAACTGGTTTGGATCCCACTTCTCCTTCTAATTTTAGGCCTATTTCCCTTCTCCCTTACTTGGGCAAAATCCTGGAAAGCCACATTACATCTTGCCTGTCCAACTATATCGAGGAGAACCTCCTCCTGGCCTCCCATCAGGCAGGTTTCCGTCCAGGCCACTCCACGGAGTCAGTGATCATCGCAGTCTTGGACGAACTTAAAGGGAAAGCAGACATCAATCTCCCCCAGGCCTTGGTCCTCCTCGATCTGTCCGCTGCGTTTGACACGGTCGATCATTCTATCCTTCTTGGCCGTGTCAGCGCAGCGGGCATCCGGGGCGCCGCCTTTTCCTGGCTTGCGTCCTTTCTTCAGGGCAGGACCCAAGCGGTCCACCTATCAGGCTTCTCGGCCCCTCCCCGCTTGATCACCTGCGGGGTCCCCCAAGGTACCTCACTTTCTCCCCTCCTTTTCAACCTGTATATCTACCCTCTTATCACTTCACTTCTCAAGCTGGGGGTCTCTGTATACAACTATGCGGATGACCTCCAGCTCGTCTTCGATCTCTCTTCCCCCTCTGTGTCACTTCCTAAGTTCTGCTCCACCTTAGTTTTTATATCTGAATGGATGAGCTCCAATCATTTGAAGCTCAATCCGGACAAGACGGAGCTTGTCCTCACGGGTGGCCCCTCTAATCCCTGGTCCACGGCTCATTGGCCCCCCTCCTTTGGTCCCCCTCCCTCACCGGTCTCTTCTGTCCGGACTTTGGGTATCAAGGTCAGTCACGATCTGACTATGCATGCCCAAATTAGCTCCGTAGTGTCCTCTTGTTTCTTGTCCCTTTGCCTCATCCGGAAGATCTCCCGGTATTTCACGGCGGACGCCCTTAAAACCATAGTCATGGCCCTTGTCACCTCCCGCCTCGACTATGGGAACGGCCTGTACGTGGGCATACCTGACTACGAAACCCGCCGTCTCCAGGCCATTCAAAATCAGGCCGCCCGTCTCATTCTCCGCCTTCCTAAATCTTCCCACATCACCCCTGCTCTCAAATCTCTTCATTGGCTTCCTGTGCACTCCAGATCTATTTTCAAATTGGCTTGCTTGGCCTTTCGCGCGCACACCCATTCTGCTCCCCTGTTTATTGGTTCTCTCATCACTCCTCACGTCCCTAGCCGCACCCTCCGTTCTTCCTCCCTTTCTCTTCTTCATGTCCCTCATTTTCGCAAAACCAAAACGGGAGGCACTCGATTTGCGGTCCTGGCCCCCCAGATCTGGAATAGTCTTCCTCTGTTCATTCGCTCTATTCCTATCTACACCCACTTCCGCAAGGCTCTCAAAACCTTCCTGTTCTCCCAAGCATTCCCTGGCTAGTCCACCCGTGTCCCCCTCATGAGTCTGGCTCAACCCCTCAGCGCTAGGAAGCCGCTTGGCCGCAGTGCGCTTAATCAAGTTTCTTTTCAAATTCAATTCTGGCCCAGGAACTCGCTCGATGGCCCCCTAGGCCAAGAGGGCTATAACTTCCTGTTGGAGAACCGCAAAGTGATCCCCGGACATTTGGTGGAACTGAGATGACATGGCTGGGGGGGTAGACTCGAAGGGGAGGGAGTAACCCCTCCGGACGAGTTGCAGCACCCACTTGTCAGAACTGACAGAACGCCAGTGGGGAAGGTGATGTCGAATCCTGCCGCCCACTGGCGTGGGGTGCATACCAAAGCTCGGACTAGGAAGGCTTTAGGGCGGATGCTGCAGGTGCGGAGGTGGACTGACCCGCACGCTGGCCCCCTGAGCCACCACGGCGGCCACCACGTCCACGCTGAGTCTGGTTCTGCTCAGGCTTGTGACTGAACGAGCGGGCAGGGGTGCCCATTCCTTGGCCACGAAAGGAATGTAAGGTAGATGTGTCCGGGCGAGTGGTGAAGAGACCCAAATACTTGGTCGTAGCCCGAGAGTCCTTAAAGCGCTCCAGCGCACTGTTGGCTTTATCGCCAAATAGGCGAGTGCCAATAAAGGGCATGTCCATGAGTGAGCTTTGGACATCTGGCGAGAACCCGGTAGATCTCAACCAGGCGTGGTGACGAAGCGCCACAGTCGTAGAGATTGCCCTACCTAGTGAGTATGTGGGGTCCAAACCACACCGAATAACGAACTTAGCTGCATCTTTACCCTCTGCAACAGCCTGGGACAGCACAGCTTGGACCTCTTCAGGACACTGAGGCAAAACCTGCGCAACCGTATCCCACAACGCGTGGAAATAGCGGCCCATTAGGCATGCAGTGTTCACCAACCGCAGCCCTAAGCTGGCCGAAGAGAACAACCACTTGCCGAACGGCTCCAGCTTCTTAGAGTCCTTGTCCGGCAGAGCCTTGGGAAAGGCACTCTGGGACATCAAAGCTTGGATGACCAGGCTCTCGGGCATAGGATGAGTGGTCAGAAAGGCACGCTGGCAGGAGCCTGAGGCCTAAACAGGCGGTCCATGGTAGCAAGAAACTCTTGCACCTGTGTGGGAGTCGAAACGAAACTGGGCAAGGTGGGTAGGCCGTGGGACTCCCGGGCTCCAAAGGAGCTGCAGGGGCAGAACCCCTGTCCCCCTCGGGGAACCAACGGGGGGACGTCGGAGAGTGACAACGCTTTTTCAACTTCTTTTTGTGTCGTCTCTTACCCGAATTCGACGGTGAAGACTTGGGGCCCGAGGAGCAATGATGGTGACCCCGCGAGCGTTCCCTAGAGTGGCCCCTGGACCGTGAGCGGCGCTGGGACGAGTGCCAGGCTTCAAGCAGCTTCCGGCGCCGCTCCCTCAAGGCCTTCGGGCCATGGCCAGACAGTCCATACAGGACCGAGAGTCGTGGTCGCACTACAGGCAGTAGAGACAGACGCTGTGGGAGTACGCCACCAACATATTGCGACGGCAGGCCCCACAAGACTTAAAACCAGGCATCCCTACGTGCACCAGAGTAGCCTCATAAGAGACAAAAGCCTCAAAAAGGTAGTCAAAAATTGACTAAGGTACATGCTCTAACCGGATCGGCGCTTACTGGCGCGGAAAAAGAAAGAACTGACGGCAGCACGCATGGGTGGCGCCTAAGTAGTCTCCGTGACGTCATCTCGGCGCATACGACGCCAGCGATGGACACGGAACCGCACAACGCCACCAACTGACATGCAGAGGTACTGCTAGCGAAAACTTTCGGGATCTAGTCTGACGCCTGGGGATATTCTAAGGTAAGGAATCTATCACTAACGTGTCTCTTTCAGATTTATAAGTTTTGCTAGAAAAACTTTGTTACTTTTTCACAGGTTGCACAAATACAGAAGAAAGACATGCATGTTCAATGGTTTAATCTAACATGTAAATTCCATTTCAATTTTTACAGAAAGAAAGCAAAATTATTTATACAAGGACTGAACACTTTGATGATGGCGTATTCAAGTCCAAATAGTACAGCAGTTTTCCGTGAAAGACAACAGCCGACTCATGTTTCGTCACTAAGGTGACTTTTTCAAGGCTGTATGATAGTAACAAGCATTTGCAATGCAATAGGTCTCGCATTAGGAAAGTTTGAGCTATTGGTCTTGTAAATGACAATTTTTTTATTTATGTGTTTGTTTTGAAAATAGCTAAATTAATAGCTTTGTCATTTACAATGCCAATAGTTATATCTTTCGCAAATGTGACACCTATAGCATTTGTAATGCAACATGTTTTGTATTTACGTGACTTAGATGTATTGATATTACAAATAACAATGGCTTTTAATTTTTTTTAATAAATAATACTTAAATAAAAGTGATTGTAATTTTTAATGGCAATAGCTTAAACATTTGTAAATAACTTTTGTGAAGAATATGTTCAGTGTATTTTATTGTGATGAAAATCCAAGATCAGAAGTGAAATATTAACATCTTTTTGTGACATTTGTAATAAAGCTTGAAACATTGAGCGAACATATTTGAACCAGTTGTAGTTGAATGGTTGCACAGATTGATGCTGTGATGGCGCGGAGTGATTCTGTAGCGTTCAGTGATGCTGTGGCGTTCAGTGATGCTCTGGTAGCGCATAGTGATGCTGTGGACGCCCTGAGTGATGCTGTGGAGGCCCTGAGGGATGCTGTGGAGGCCCTGAGTGATGCTGTGGAGGCCCTGAGTGATGCTGTGGAGGCCCTGAGTGATGCTGTGGAGGCCCTGAGTGATGGAGGGTGGAGTTGGAGTTGGAGGGTGGAGTTGGAGTTGGGGTTGGAGTTGGAGGGTGGAGTTGGAGGGTGGAGTTGGAGGGTGGAGTTGGAGGGTGGAGTTGGAGGGTGGAGTTGGAGGGTGGAGGTGGAGGGTGGAGTTGGGGTTGGAGGGTGGAGTTGGAGGGTGGAGGGTGGAGTTGGGGTTGGAGGGTGGAGTTGGGGTTGGAGGGTGGAGTTGGTGTTGGAGGGTGGAGTTGGAGGGTGGAGTTGGAGTGGGAGTGTGGAGTTGGAGGGGGGAGTTGGAGGGTGGAGTTGGAGGGTGGAGTGGGAGTGTGGAGTTGGAGGGTGGAGTTGGAGGGTGGAGCTGGAGGGTGGAGTTGGAGGGTGGAGTTGGAGGGTGGAGTGTGGAGTTGGAGTGGGAGTGTGGAGTTGGAGTGGGGAGTGGGGAGTGGGGAGTGGGGAGTGTGGAGGGTGGAGTTGGAGGGTGGAGTTGGAGGGTGGAGTTGGAGGGTGGAGTTGGAGGGTGGAGTTGGAGGGTGGAGTTGGAGGGTGGAGTTGGAGGGTGGAGTTGGAGGGTGGAGTTGGAGGGTGGAGTTGGAGGGTGGAGTTGGAGGGTGGAGTTGGAGGGTGGAGGGTGGAGGGTGGAGTTGGAGTTGGAGGGTGGAGTTGGAAGGTGGAGTTGGAAGGTGGAGTTGGAGGGTGGAGTTGGAGGGTGGAGTTGGAGTTGGAGGGTGGAGTTGGAGGGTGGAGTTGGAGGGTGGAGTTGGAGGGTGGAGTTGGAGGGGGGAGTTGGAGGGGGGAGTTGGAGGGGGGAGTTGGAGGGGGGAGTTGGAGGGGGGAGTTGGAGGGGGGAGTTGGAGGGGGGAGTTGGAGGGGGGAGTTGGAGGGGGGAGTTGGAGGGTGGAGTTGGAGGGGGGAGTTGGAGGGGGGAGTTGGAGGGGGGAGTTGGAGTTGGAGGGTGGAGGGTGGAGTTGGAGGGTGGAGTTGGAGGGTGGAGTTGGAGTTGGAGGGTGGAGTTGGAGGGTGGAGAAACAGACATCTTAAGATGCCTCGCTGCTTGAGCAAAGAGTGTTTGTTGGCGCACCTTCACCACTATACACAGGAGTTTGTGTCCTCCTGTTTTCATATTGCACTTGCTGCTAATGTATTGTGGTTTTGAGTTTAATATTGCCCAACTCAATGGTAGCCTTTTTAATACTATCGGAAGGATGAAAGGTTGATTGCTCTTTCTGTTCACAAGTTGAAGTTCCAGCAGTGGTACCGGGCTTACTACTTTCGAGAAGGATCAAATATGCCCACATTGGTTTCCTGTTGTCAGTGTTGCTGCATAGTGGTATTAAAGTTAAACGTCCCCTGTAGTATTAATTGTGTGAATGCGTATTTATTAGTAGAATTGCTCTTCATACAATTTTATTCAACTCCATTTATTGATAATAACCATGGCATTGACAAATGTACTAGAAATGTATTATGTGAGTATATTTATTTATCACACTGATGCATACTTAATTTAGTTTAGTATATTGTGCTGCGATACTCTATATTATCGTCTGCAATATTAGGGGAAGTATACAGTCGAGTATAATTCGGACATACAGACTGCACTATTTCAGTGAACTGTGCGTTTCGAAAACACTTCTGCTCATGAAATATTAATAGCAGCCAACTAAGTGATGTACTTTTACAGTATGGTACAATATTATAAGGCATTTTTGTTTAGGTTGAAAAAACAGCATATGAAAGTGGAGACGGTCTCGAGCCGTTACGTACCTCCGAGGGGTCGCAGCTCGCGGCTCGGGGATCGGAGCAGCTGCAGGCCCTCCGACCAAGACCTGGACTTAGGAAAGTGCCAGAAAATGCTGCGGAATCTGCGGGTGACGATGCCAAAGCAGGCAGTGCCCGCATGCGGCTTCCTCCCCGTCATGCCAGCCACTTCGGCCTGGCC
This sequence comes from Lissotriton helveticus, assembly GCF_964261635.1. Taxonomy (NCBI): domain Eukaryota; kingdom Metazoa; phylum Chordata; class Amphibia; order Caudata; family Salamandridae; genus Lissotriton; species Lissotriton helveticus. The sequence goes on along the minus strand of NC_136071.1, from coordinate 234,912,574 downwards.
GGGCGAGCGTTCTGGTGCTCCGGTACCCGGCGGAGAATCGGTACTGACAGAAGTGCTCCACAAGGCCAGTGCGTCGCCTCCATTGTGCCCAGCGTCAGGGGAGTCGCGAGGTGGGTTCACTGGTCCAAATCCAGGGACGGGCCCACCGTGTGGAACTTTGAGTCACTTCTGCAGCATGGTACCCGGGCTCCGGTTGAGCTGGCTCCGGTGCCCCGGGCTCAGGGCACCGGCACTCCGCTCTCGATCTCACCGAGGCCTTCCCACCTGAGGCTGAGCCTTCCATTAAAAAATAAAATCATAAAAATACATCCTGCGCGCCAGCGCGCGGTCCGCAGCACCCGCGAGACAAGGTGCTGCTGCTCCGCCTGTGCGCGCGCCGTCGCCCGCCAGAGTCCTGCAGCCGCCTCGTGCAGCCTGCGCCCGAGCCTCGCTTTGCAGAGCAACGGGAAACTTTCTATTCCTGGGCCTTTTTGCAAGATAAGATAAAACCCAACTGCGGCAGAGGAGGTAATTAAATCCGACGCTGTCGTCTCTCCCTCTCTCATGTGTTTTGTTTTTCCGGTGTCATCCTCGAGGAAGGTTGTGTGCCTGGGCTTTCTCGATTTCAAATCACACCACCTCCCCAACTCTGACAAAAATAGTTTTGGAACATGTAAATATAAACCAGCTCCGACAGCGAAACCGAAACCTTCCATGGGGCGGGACTTCCGTCTTTGGAAGCACGCGCCCACGGAGAGAAGCAACGCGGGGCTCCCATGCCCGAGGGAGAGCCCCGCGGAGGCTGCAAGACTTTAGAATGACGGTAAGTGGGGCTTGTATGTATGCGGCAGCTTGGGGGGGGGGAGGGGGGCCTTGTATGTATGCGGCGGCGGCGGGGGGGCTCTTCTATGTATGCGGCGGCGGCGGGGGGGGGGTATGAGCGCTTCGATGTATGCGGCGGCGGGGGGGGGGATTGGGGAGGGGGGGGAAGTAGGGGGGGTGCACGCGGTTGTGCGCCTTCCTGCCTGCGTGTGCATGTGTGTGTTCAGGGAATCTGTGCCAGGGGACGTGCACGGCGCCGTGCTGGGCGTGCGCGCCCACGAGGTCAAATCTCGGCCAGAAAAAGCTTGTGACAGTCTGCTGTCCACATTCCCCCAAAAGTAACTACATAAGTTGTCTCGCATAGACAGCAAAAGCTTCGCTTTTGCTTTCGTCTAGCGAGACCTAAAAACGTGTTGAATTTACATTTACTGATTAATAAATTACTTAGAAGTCCAACCTACACCTAGTGTCAAACAAGCATGAACATAGCCAATAGGTCTCGCCTTTGGGACCATTATTCATGTTTAGCTATGCAAAAGGTGATGTTGTACCAAGGATATTGTGCTGCATAATTAAATACTTATAAGGTCCCAAAGGCGAGACCTATTGGCTATGCCAATGCTTTTTTCTACTGCAGGGGCAGAATGAAATAACTGATGCCAGTGACCACCAATACCCTGATGTTAGAAGTCACTAAAACCATGATGTGGTTGCCAAACACAGACTGACTCATGAGCACTGCCACGGAGTGTTTTTGAGAGAAGTCCATAAGGTCACTGGTGGGTGATGACGATGAGACCTTCGTCAAGCGTTAAACCTAGGGGCAGTGACTGGTGCTTGGATCGCGGTGAGTGCTACACAGTGGTTGAAGTGTGCAGAATCGGAGTGGCGTGATGTGTCCATAATGTTTAAATTTAAGCAAAACTGTTCCCTTACTTTTAGTAAACAGACAACCATCCCTGGATAGTTAATTTACAGAGCTAAAATGCTTAAACTAAAATGTAAGGCAGGGAGTGTTCTGTGCTGTGAAAACGAGGTAGGGCCAGGCAGCTAAACAAGCCATATTGCCAGGGTACCTGCTTGCCTGACATAAATGTAATGAGAGCAACTGGTTAATCTCCACATGTAAAACGTAAGGGGCGCTTGGAAACCAGCATTGGTTTTAACTAATGGGATCACTTGAAGCGTCTGGATAATACAGATTCATTATTTTTGAGTCTTATTGCAACAGTTACCAGCTGAGCTGTGAGGTGTGTGCTTTTCAAGGACAGTTTTAAATAAATCCACTATGTACAGTCTTGACATTACTAAAATCTATATTTTGAAAGCACTTGTATCTTAAACATGTTTGCACATTTTGTAGTAGCCTATCTTATACTATATGTAATGCAAGTGTAAAATAATGACATATATTCACAGTGTTTTCTGTCACAGACAGGGGCCTCAGAGTACTAAACATAAACAAGTCACTATTCTCCACTGCACGAACCAGGATTCAGTTTGGATTTCCCACTGATTAACTTAACTTGCATTTATTTTTCCTTTGAGCTCTGCTTTATTTTATATGTAGTAACCTGAAGGTGAAAGACCGAAAAAGTTTCCGAATATTACGTTTTTTTAGTTACGCCTTTGACCTCTCCCTCTTGCTCACTCACCCTGTCCCCTTTGCGCACAGCATCACAGTTCCCATACTTGTTAAAGCACTTCAACCGTTTGCACTAAACCTTAAAGGCGTTAAAAATTGAAGGGTAAGGGCTGGTGGTGACAGACGGGGAAGTAGCAGTTGGTGGCAGGTGTGAACCCCCATAATTGTGACGGGCACAGGCCTTGGTGTCTTGATACGAGGCATGGATCCTGAGGGCAGTGCCATATCGAGCTATCGAGGGAGCAACCAGCACAGAATCGAAGGGCATGGTTGGGTGTTCAATCAAGCGCAGCAGCATTTCCCATCTCCAATGCCATGGTAGTCACTGGCCCTGTTGGCACTGAGGCCTGAAGACAGTTGCTGATGATAAATGCCTTTTGTGAGTACAGTACATTTCACGAGTAGGGCTGAGCGGGAGTGTTGTGAAGCTTTAAAATTGCACAGTCCCTGGTTATTGATATCCTGGACAAAGACGGGGCCTCCCTCCCGTCTTAACCTCTCTCGTGCCCACCCTCCGCCCCATACTGCCAGCCACAGAACAAGAATAAGCAGCTGTTTCCCAGGCCTGGTAGAGGAGACAGGCCCTGTTCTGGGCCAGGAAGCCTTCGCACTCCTTTCTGTGTTAATCCCGTTTGCAGCCTCCTCTCTGTTGATGCATGAACTAATGCGGAAGTGGGGCTTCCTCCAGCCTCCCTCCGTTCACGCCCAGTCTGAGACGGCTCAGGTGACAGGCACATAGAAAGCTATCAATGACCCTGGATGCAAACACTGCCACGGGTGCAGTAACGAGTTACACTGTGCACATCCGTGGGCGGGTAGCCCTGTTCGCGCTATGCACAGCTTCCACAAGCACAACTCGCCAAGTAGCACACGTTTCTAAATCTCGAAGAATATATTCTATGCACGCATGTGAGATGACATCACTCTAGCCCCACGGAGTCTGCTCTAGTTTACTTTGTGTGCCCATACCACGTCCACTGCTCATCCTCTTCCTCGGTCACACGCATGCCCACTGCCGTCCGCTCTTGCCTTGTCTCTGTCTTTTAGTTAATAGGCGCTTACTACTTTTTTTTCTCAGCGAAGTAGCATCCACTTGGAATTCTTTCCAGAGAGGCAATGGACTGTATGGGCCTTGAACTAGTTGGTGCATGCGGTTGTACAGCAGCGAGAGAAAGAGAAACTAGGCCTATATTCTGTTCTATATTAGTGCAAGTGGCTGCATCGTAGAGGGTTCAGAAAGTAAAAAATATATCCGCGCACTTACGGCGTCCCATCCCGACCATGTCCCAGGTGGTGGAGAGTGAAGCCGGCCAAGAGTTTCACCATGGATACATCAAAAAGAAAAAGTGTGAAAATTGCCGGTTACCAGTCTAGGCCTACCATTTTTTGTAAAGGGTTAAGCAGACCAAGTGCGGAAGATCATTTAAAGGGGTATAGCATGAGGACCATCCTAACAAGTGTGGCTCATGCACTGGAATGTGAGGTACGCAGCTGGCACCTGGCCACGCTGCTGCTCGCTCCCAAGCTCCCTAGGCCAGGGGAGAGACAAGGGGGGACATGCACCCGTCTTTGGCCAATTACATGCTGTCTTTCTTAGAAAGACGCATGTAAAGGCCAATAGTGTGCCAGCAAAAAAAAAAGGAAACACACGCACGAACGTGTGCTCCGAGTTGAAAGTTCTTACTAGAAGCCTCGCAGAGCAGCGCATGCGCGCTGACTCAGGCGAGACCTAAAGAGGTCCAGATCCATGCACCAAAGCAGAGAAAAAAGTGAACTGACATCAGGGTGCCTGGGTGGCACCTATATAGTGTTCCAGTCATCGCTTCGTAGGCAAAACCGAGTCGAAGCAGAGCTGCACGATGACACCAATCAGCACGTAAGGGCTATGCTGAAAAATCTTTTGGATCCAGTCTGGCACTTGGGGATATTCTTAAAGGTGAGGAATCTGCAATTAGAAGTATCCTCCAGAAATAAATAAATATACATACATACATACATACATATATATATAAATATAAAACAGATTTTGACCCTCGTGGACGCTGGCGTGCCAGCCTCCACGAGGGTCAAAACCTGTTGGATGTTTACATAAGACGCGAGACAGCCATCGCTACTAAATGGAAACTTTGTAGCAGTAAATCCAGTCGGCGAGAAGAGCAAGACGAACAACAAACAATTTAATCTGCGGGAACAAGCTCGAGTGAAGCCGGACAGAAACGAAGTTCGCACACGGCTGAAGGCATCTAATTGGCAGGAGAGATACCGAGCCGCACACATCGGATCCGGTAAAAGCGCCCAAATTGAACTGTATTGCTTTCTGATTAGACTGTGATTTAAACTGGGAAACAGAGTTGTGATTGTGAGTTAAAAGCGCCCTTCAAAAACTGCAAGTATGGCAATTAAGTTGATATCATTTTCAAAAACGATTTCCAAGATAAATGCCTCTTCAGAAAAAATAAAGTGAAATGGATAGAGAATACAACGAACTACATAGAAGGTAGTGAGGAATTCGTGAAATTTTGAAAATTTGGGGGCTCGTGTTCAAAAGATACAGCGGTACTCAAATACAAATAATCGACCATGGAACAGAGAGAAGCTAAACGTATAGAAGAGATGGACGATCTGTTCTCAAGTACTGCCACATCTCGTGTGGAAAGGGGACAGACTACGACCTCGACAAATGCAAACAAAGATAAACTCAGGAACTGGGAAAAACTTTTGAAGATAGAAATAAATAAATGGTGGGAATTATTGACTTTACAACAATATGTTGAAGCAAAAAGGATTCCACTGGGCCTCCGCCTGACCCTAATGCCGAGTCATCAAGATACTAGTGGGGAACTCCTCCAAGAATGGGGGGAGCATGGGGGCGCTAAAGGGCGCACTGCGGGATGGCTGCCTTGTGAAGCAGCTCCGCCGGACGGACTGAACAACGTGCAATTACGGCGGTAAATCGATAGTGCCGATAATGCTGACCGCATAGACTGATGCGGGAACGTCCAGCGCCACCTTGGATGGTTGCGAGATGCGTTAAAACAGGCGGTACAAGAGGAAAATACTGACGGACTCCGCCGATCGACCTGACATGTGAGCGGGTAAGATGGCGGCTACACGGAAATGCATTGAAGCTCCCAACCACGCCGCGACTGTCCCTCAGAACAACTTGGGCGCATGAGAGCTAAACCGGGAGGTATCCAACTCCATCTCCCTTTGCCATGGCTGCTACTATACTCTGCGGTAATGTGTTTAATATGAATGCCTAAGAGCGAGCACAGGAGCAGTTACACCAAGATGGCGGCGGACAGACGCTGATTCGAAACGTCTGTTGATGAAACCCCGGGCACTGCAGACTGCTCTGGCTACATTTGCAGTGTGCCGCGCGCTATACTGAAATTCGCACCCCCGCGCTACTGTGAGTGGCGATTAAATCCCACTGCAATACCAACACAGCGTGAGAGGCCGAACCCAGATCACTACACCAAGATGGCGGTGCCCGCAATTTTGACACACTCAGCAGTCTGCCGCGACTGATTGCCGATACTGCACCTGCTTGCGGATTTCACTGTGACCGCCTTGTATGGTCCATACCCAGGTCGAATGCTGTGGAAGGTGGCCTCATATGCTGCAGGTATCTTATGGCACACGTCCTAGCATCCCAAACTAAGGTACCCTTCACGCTTGCGCCTGCTGAGCGGTGACGCTTCCCCACATTGCAGCCTCCATTTTAAGGAACGAAAGCCAGATGAAAGATAAACACACAGATCGCCTTTGCCAGAATTGATTCTAGCTGTCAAATACGATTAGCGAAGAAGCACTAACAAGCGAAGATTCCTACGTCCACGCGGCAATAGCGTAATAGCACATCTGTGAGGGAGTACCTACGACGCACAACTTATCAGGCAGCGCGGGATCAGCAGAAGTCTTGGCGGCATATCGGAAGAGTGCCACTTTACTTCTCCAAGGAAAGAGTATGTGCCTGTGAGGAGGACCGCAGGAATATACGCCGACTTAAGCATGGGTGTGTAAGCCGCTAATTCATTGTGCAACACTTCGGGAGGAAGGCACGGATTGGATAGATTGTGAATAGCGATCCAAGTTTGACTCGGGAGCGAAAAGAGGCGGGCGGCGATCCCAACTACCACACATTCACTCAAGATAAGGGAAAATAGGGAAGCCTGAACTACAACAACCGAAACTAACGTTTGAGCCGCGAAGATCGGTGAGAGGACCGACCACTTCTGGGGATGGCGACGCAGGCGCGGAAGGTGGCGCTGAACATAACATGGAAGCCATCTTAACAGCAATACAAACTAGCCTCCAAGACAAACGGCAAACTAGATCATCTCACTTGTCGTGTGGACTCAATGGCGATAAAGCTAGACAAACAGGGCAAAAGAATGGATGAAGCTGAGAAACGGTTATCAGCTGTAGAGGATGAAACACGAGTAAGCGCCGCAAAAAGTAGTGAGAAGGACAAATTATTGGAACTACTTAGAAACAAAACTGAAGATTTGGAAGCACGATCAAGACGCAACAACGTCCGCATAGCGGGCATACCGGAAACTACCAACACCGGGAAGATGGAAAAATATATAGAAGATATGTGCAGGTCAATCTTCGGAACTGAGCAACTCTTACCCATATTCATAGTGGAACGTGCCCACTGCTCCCTAGCACCTAAACCTCCAGTGGGAGCTACTCCGCGACCTGTGGTAGCCAGGATTCTGAACTATCGAGAGCGGGAGGACATATTACGAATGGCCCGGGAAAAGAAAGACATTGAATATCAAGGCAACCGCCTGGAGTTTTACCCGGATCACACATACGCGGTACAGCAGGCGAGGAAGGAGTTCAATACTGCAAAATCAAAATTGCGCTCTTTACAAATCGAATACGCAATGCTATATCCAGCACGGCTTAAAGTCAACTGGAGAGGGAGAACAACGATACTTCCTACGCCGAAAGCCGCTCATGAGTTTATCAAAAAAATTCATGAGCAGAGGAAACAGCAAAACCACGAAGAGCAAGAACAAAACTCTGAATGAAGACTGTGAAATGACGTTCTGTACCAGATGAGACGCCGTGAGTATATACGATGTATCGTGCAATGCCACTACAAGGTAAGACTGGGCAGAGGTGCAGCGGACAGAGATTGCAGTGGCACAAGACTGTATCATACACGATTCGTTGAATCACGGCGGTAGGTCTGTAAGACACACTAGACGGTGCTAAAAGATGGCGAGGCATTGAGAAGTTTAGGTGTACAGAAGTACAGACTCCACCAGGACACATTGCAGGGTTTTGTCCCTGAGGAACCATAATACAGTCTCACAATTGGACCCACAGACTGATTTACCCCCTTTGCAAACAGATATTCTTTGACTTCACCTGCATATATACGGTAAAGTGGCAGATGGGTTTGCTGAAGATCCAGGTCTGGGATAGACAGGGGTGGAGGTCTGGAAAGTAAGCCTCTCAGACTATGGGCTATGGTGGATTGCTATGTGTGACATACTGCGAACAAAAATTCACGATTGCCACTGATAAAACAACACGCTGAGAACTACATAAGGGGAGGAGACACAGTCACAACGGGGGTGGAATGCGGAGGGAGAAGTAAGGTATATTGTGAGGCAGGAAGGAATGCACACTATGAGACAAGGTGTATGAATTGCTTAATTTGCTGTTGTTTATCTGCGAACATGCTAGTTCTGAGCATATGGGAGGAAATATTTCTGATGTTAATGCATCATTTGACAGTCTACTACCGTTCAGCTTATAAGATTAGACCAGTAGACACTATCTAGCAATATGAGATAGTCCATCCACATCCATTAAATTGGATGGAGATGTGCGTACTCGGCGAGCCTCCACAAGGGAGCTCCCCGACCTGAATTCTAGCTATGAAAAGTTTTATGTTTGGGGATGGCGGCAGGATTGGGCTGCTGTTGTGGGATGGGGGGGGGGGAAGGGTACTGTTGTATTGATGAAATCAAAGCACTTGAGACGCATTGCTACATTTTGGATGACACACATTGTAAGAACTACACATTTAAGGTACGACAGACAGCGGCAGAAAGACATGCAGGTGGCCGATGAGGTTGCATTGCAGTACACTCAATTGGAAGAATCATCTGGTGGTACCACACGACATGGCAGATAAAACGAAGTTAAACATGATAACATGGAATATACGGGGCTTCACAAACCCTAAAAAAATAAGGCAGATTTTTGCTAGCATAGACAGATGGCATGGAGATATTATGTTACAGGAGACTCACATGGCACCATATGCCTCTAAAACTATAGGCACACGCTGGGCAGAAACGGTATACCATGCTGCCTACTCCTCTTACTCCAGGGGTGTGTCAATCAGGATTAAAAAAGGGACGAATTTTCGAGTGGAAAATTAGGTTATCGACAAATAGGGCAGGTATATATTGCTAAAAGGGATACTAAGGGGACAAAGAGTGACTCTATTGAACACATATGGGCCTAACACTGATGATCCAGATTTTATTCACGCAATATGGAGATATTTACAGGAGGATCTAGATAGGACATTATTTTGGGGAGGAGACTTTAACTTGGCGTTATTTGACCGACTGGACAGATCTGGCACATCCATAGAGCACCACACTAAAGCACGGGCCAAACTGCTGGATATATTATCCGACAAACAATTGTATGATATTTGGAGAGTGAAACACCCAACAACACAAATATCCACACACGTCTGCAGCTAATAACAGCTGGTCAAGAATAGACTACTGGCTAGGGTCTGAGAATGCACTGTTATGGACCAAAACCATACAACACCCCCCGAAGACATTGTCGGATCATAATCCAGAGATATTACCATTGCAAATTCCGCAATATACACCACCCCCATATAGTTGGAGATTCAATGCAACTGCACTCGTGGACACGATTTATGCTGACACAATAACCCAAGCAATCACAGAGTATTTCATGCATAATGAAAAAACGACAGAAGATCCAGGATTGCGGTGGGAAGCTTTTAAAGCGACCATAAGGGGGGTCTGCATCAGCACGACCACAGGCATATTACGTGACATATGATCGCAGTTAACACGATGCGAAAAGCGATTACAGGACCTAGAACATATATATAACAGTACACAAGACGCGACTATATTGACCGATATTAGACAGACTCTCACAGAACACCAAACATTTGCGCAAGACGAGATCAAATATCTACACAAGCGCCCAACGGCTCGACGATTTGGCGAAGGAGGTAGGGGGGGGGGCAGAGTGCTAGCTGCAAAAATACATGAAACCGGAGGCTCGCAAACGGTATTACAGATTACTGATCTCAATGGAGATACGTGCGCGGACACTCGGTCCATCTTGACTAGTTTTGTCCAATCATATAAGGCCCTATACACAGCACAACCCACCAAATCGACAGCTGAAATATTCGCATATTTGGAAAATGTGGCTATCGCGTGGCTATCAGACGCCCAACGACAATACTTATCCCTCCCAGTAACTGTAGAAGAAGTAGTGGACACGATCAAATCTTTACCTAACGGCAAAGCACCGGGGACAGATGGGTTCACCGGAGAATTTTACAAACAGTACGCAGATATATTGGCTCCACACCCGGTAAGAATGTACGGAACGGCTTTTGAAACCGGCGTCTTGCCCCCATGTTTACGTGAAGCAGTGATAATAGCATTGCTGAAGCCCAATAAAAATCCAGAAAAATGCGACTCTTATAGACCATTATCACTAATCAATGTAGACTCCAAAATTTTGGCAAAACTCTTGGCTAATAGGCTACAACCCCTTATGACCAAACTGGTATAGCCTGATCAAGCAGGCTTCATCCCCTCTAGATCCACCTCACATAACACACGAACACTATTTTCTTTGTCACATTACTTGACTCCTAATACTAAGGCAGTAGCGGTTATGCTGGAAGCTGCAAAAGCGTTCGATTCCATTGAATGGCCCTACCTAATCGCAGTTTTACAGAGAATGGGATTCCCCCCGATCTATACCCAATGGATGCAACTTCTATATACACCAGACCAGTCGCTAGAGTCCGCATAAATGGCTATATCTCAGATGCATTTGAGATTGAGCTTGGAACACGACAAGGATGCCCCCTTTCCCCCTTATTATTTGCCCTTGCATTAGAACCACTTGCTTGTAAGGTCAGACAATTACACCATCACTCTGCATTGCAATTCCCAAGTCGCCCACTGCACATCTCACTCTACGCGGACGACATGGTGCTTTATGTAAGAGACCCAGAACAAAATTTGACGACCCTAATACGGGAATATATTCAGTTTGGTGGACACTCGGGCTTACAAATAAATTGGGACAAATCCTCCATTATACCTCTCACTGACTCCACTACTCCACATGAAGTAGAATTTCCACTAGAATGGCAGACTGACCCTCTCAGATACTTGGGAGTATGGTATCATAGGGACCCAGAACTGGTTATATGCACAAATTATGGCAGAGTCATATCCGACATAGAAAATAAAGTAGACAGATGGGTACAACTTCCATTCTCGCTAGCTGACCGTATAGCACTAGTAAAGATGGTGATATTACCTAAACTGCTCTACTTATTTAACAACATTCCTATCCGCCCACCGATGATAGTCTTCAAAAGATTTGCGACAATGGTTTTGAAGTTAATATGGGCGGGGAAACAGGCGAGAATCGAATTACGCACGCTTACACTACCATATGCTAGAGGCGGCCTAAACGTACCAGATTTTTATTTGTATTACTTATGCGCACAAGCGCAATACGCTACCCACTGGTATCATGAAGTCCCATACCTGACTCATACAGCGGTGGAAGAGGGAGATGCGTCTCCGATACCGTTGGACACGATTGTCACGCATAAGAGGCCACCGTTACATAAGCGCGACATAAACACCATTGACACGACTGCTGCAGCTTGGCACACACTAGGAAGACTAGCGAACAAACTACCTTTATATGCTCCAGCTCTCCCGCTTCACCATCACCCTGAAATATCGGTGACGAACGAAAAGCTGGGTATGGACTTACTAAAACAAGTGGGAATAGTCACTATGGGTGATTTGTACAGAGATGGGGTCGTTAACACCACCCAGTACCTGACTTACATTCAAAACCAATCACTACTATTTCAATTCAATCACCATAGATTAAAGAGGGCTGTACAGGATCTATACCCAGATTTTCCCAAAGAACCCGCACAGTTACATTCACTACAACATATCATCACATCCCCTAATACCACACACTTGGTATCCCGACTCTATAAACTCGCGCAAGATGAAATAGGACATACATCTCAAAAGGCTATGGATAGATGGAATATGTCCCTGGCAGATCCCCTAACAGAAGACGAATGGTTAATGGCCTGCACTCTAACACAATTGCTGACGCCGAACGGGAACCTAAGACTACTTCATGTAAAATACATACACCAAACATATTACACGCCAGCCAAACCTCACAAATATGGTTTAAGAACGGAAGCGAAATGTCTTAGATGTAGTTATGATCAAGCTGATTTTTTGCACCTGGCATGGAACTGTGTAAAAATAAACGACTGTTGGAAACGGGTTACGGGGACATTAACAGACATGCTTGAAGTTCCGGTGACCTGTACTGTGAAGAGTTGTTTGTTGGGTCTAGTGCCAAATGTGAAAGCTCTGAAACGCAAATTCTGCATGATAGCTTTATTGCTCGCAAAACGCACAATATCCTTATGCTGGGACAGTAAACAGACACCATCCATTAAACAATGGATTGCGGACATGGCATACTGTCAAGAGACACTACGCACGTATGAGGAAGAACTACCAACCCGATCAAGGCCACGTGACTACTGGGTATACCTCACAGACTGTTTAAGAACTCAGGTGACGAACATTGTTGATGGATAAAATTATGCTATGAGATGTATAAATCTGCCTGTACCTAACACTGCTCTTTTGTTTACATATGTACATTATATCGCGATGTATCCGAAGAAGAATGCTGTAGTGTATTGGTTTGATTTCATTGAGTGTTCTAAGGATTTAATGCAAAACTCAATAAACAGATTTTCAAAAAGAAAAAAAAAAAAGAATGGGGGGAGCACCTACTTGAATCCTCAACAGGTCTAATGATTATCCTCATTAAGCACATTGAGAAGACGCTAAAAGAAATAAAAAAGGAACTTAAAAGTGTCGAAGAAGAAATAAACAACCTAACCCTAAATGATGACCAACAAAAATTGAAATCAGATATTCTGAAGAATGTCGACAAACATGAAGCGAGGGTGAAACAACGAAAACAATTTAAATTCCTGAGAGATAAAGCGGACTTTGAAGAGGGACGAATCTTCACGTTTGGTAAACAATATGAAATGAGGAAAAATAAAACACAGGCGACAAAAATCGGAGGAGATACATCAAGCTCTGATTCCCTGTCCAGCATGGACATAAGTGAAACAGAAGACACTGCCCATTTAACGTCAGCGATGACAAAAAAGTCCAATTTTTAATGGAAATGAGATTCGCTCTGGAAAAAGAACAAAAAAAGAGCAATCAGCCAAAAAGAGGCAGAGGCCGTGGACGGGGCAGAGGAGCAAGAGAAAAACCAGACGAGGCAAGAGAGGCCAGGGAAGAACCGAGGGAGGACACCTGGTCAAGAGACCGACTAAGACAACCCCGCAAATGATTCCAACAGACCAAGACTCACAAGAATTAAATATAATAAATCTGTCAAAAAGACATCTGACACAAATGGAAAACGAAACCTTAAAAAAAGGCTTGAATTTTTGTCCCACTTCCCACCTGAATATAGCGCAAACTCGTATTGATATATACAAATATACGAGAAAGTTGAAATTAGCTAAAATCTATGCAGAAAAAGGGACACCGTTAACTGATTATTCGAAAAAACAAATAAACATACTCATGGTTGAAGACATAGGTGGCTTAACAACATTATTAACAATGGGCACAACACCACCATCCCAAGAAGAACAAGCATTGTTAGCCATGGAAGACACATTAGAAATGGAAGGAGCCAGTGAAAGTGGCTTAAAACTAAAATCTAAATTTAGCCCAAATTTACCAGCAGGAAACAAGATTGATTTCTTCCAGGAACAAATAGTAGAAGATCTATATAGAATGACACCGAGCAAAAGTGACAACAATTAAACAAAAAACAAGTGGAGACATTGAAGACACTTAGAGAAGACAAAACAATAGAAATAAAACCGGCAGACAAAGGCGGCAACATTGTCATCATAGACAAAGGGGATTATGTAAAAGAAGCAAGTTGCCAATTAATGGACCAAGAATGTTTTTTACCATTAAATACGGATCCAACAAAAGATTTACAAACTGAAATACTGAAATATCTCCAAGAATGGCACCAACCAGGCCTAATAGATGACAATGAATACAAATATCTTGACAATAAACATCCTACTCTACCAACATTTTACTACCTCCACCAGAGAGGCCAATAGTCTCAGCGAATAATTCATTGCTCGAACCCATATCGAATTACATAGATCAATACCTGGCACCTCTGGTAAAAGATCTTACGTCGTATCTTTAGGATACCACAGATCTCTTAAGGAAACTTGAAAATGTCACCTGGCTACCCACCTACAAACTAATCACTATGGATGTGGTATCGTTATACAGAAACATCGAACACCACATAGGCATCAATGCTTGTAAATATTATTTGGGGGAAACGGAATATCAAATACAGAGACCACAACAAAATGTTGAATGACATGATCTCATTGTGCCTAAATCATAACATCTTCCTGTTCAACAAACAAATTTACAAACAAATAAGAGGATGTGCAATGGGATTTTCATTTTCCCCAAATTATGCAAACCTAACAATGGGGTGGTTTGAGCAACATCTATCATGGAATACCGAAAATTATCAATGGAGGGAGAAAATTGTATTATGGCTCAGATTTATTGATGATCTGCTGATCATCTGGAATGGCACCAAAGAAGACTTTGAATTGTACTTTGACAAACTAAACAACAGTCCGACTAACTTAAAATTCACCTTTGAGATAAGCTCAGAAAGAGTAGTGTTCCTGGATACTGAAATCTATATTGCCAACAACTCCCTACAGACAACATTACACCGAAAAAAACAGCGACAAACGCTACTCTACACGGTGAAAGCTTTCACAACAAAACCTTAAAATGGAGCATCCCGTATGGGGAGTTTTTGACATTGAAGAGGAACTGCTCAAATGAAGGTGAATTTCAAAGACATAGCAACAAAGCAACGACCAGATTTCTCGCGAGAAAATATCCAAAGAAAGTTGTAGAAAAATGTCTAAATAAAGTAATGTTACAAGAACGAAAAGAGATCTTACACAAAAACAAAGAAGATCAACCGAACAATAATGAAATCAGACTTATCACAACTTATAGTGCAGAAAACTACAAATTGATTAAAATAATTCAGAAGCACTGGGCTATCTTGCGATCAGATCCAACACTGGCAAAATTAATTGGTGACCACCCCAATATAACGTAGAGCCAGAAACATAGGCAACCAAATTGTTCACAGCCACTTCAGAGATGTGCTAAACACCACCTCGTTACAAAGAGATGGATTCTGGCCATGCAGACAATGCAAAGTCTGCAAAATAGTGACTCCAACAAAAGAAATTTAAATCAAGAAGGGCAGTAAATGGAGAATCCACCAGCACCTAACATGTAAAAGTACACATGTAATCTACATGGTGGAGTGCCCATGTCACAAAAGATATATCGGAAGCACCATCTTTGAGGTAAAAAAAAAAGAATACTGGAGCATACAAGAGCAACCACTCAAAGATCGCACGAATGCTATTGCTAGACACATGGAAAAGCACCATGATAGCAATTGGGAATCCCTACGATACTGTGCCATTGAACAAGCACCAGCATCTGAAAGAGGAGGAAATCGGATAAAGACCCTAAGACAGAAAGAGTCCAAACATATAATAACTTTCAGGAATCTCGATCCCCGAGGAATGAATCAGAACGAGGAAATTTATGTCCATCTATAAAATAACACCACTCCGAAAGGCAATGAAAATTGTAATACAAGACCGACACAAGATGAAGAACCCACTTGAGGGACAGAAAGTATAAACATATAATAATATATTTACACACAGCAAGTGTCCAAGTCAAGATAAAATAAAATAAATGGTGAACCTGAACAATGTGGGGTAAACACTCACTGGAGAGACATCACCAGAACACCAATCAACTCACCAGAGAGACATGACATTAGCAACAACTCACTGGAGAGATAGAATTATGCCATGAACGGACAGATCCCACTCTTGGGAATAAGAACAATGAAGCTTCTCTACAACAAAAGAAAGCACAATTTTCTTTATGTTATGAGCACGAAAACTGAGCACATTATGATTTAATAATTTGTATAGAAATCACAAGGACAATAATGCACCATTCTTGCTCACCATGAAGTAACTGGGAAAACGCAAGATAAAAGAAGGACTCAAATCGGAGCTCAACATCCCGTGATCAAGCCTTTTGTAAAGGTGAAATGCATTGGGTTTTGGTTGCAGTAAAGCTGCTGTAATTATTGAAGGAGCAACACGAGCGAGTGCGTTTTATTTTATATATATATATATATATATATACATATATATATATATATACATATATATATATATATACATATATACATATACATATATACATATATATATATATATATATATATACACACATATACATATATATATATATATACACATATACATATATATGTATATATATTGTCGTTCCAAGGTTGTCCACCTTTTGAGTAGCACACGAGCAGCAGCTTGATTTATGTGTAGGTGAGGACGGGGATCCGCTTGTAGATGCCGCTCCATAATGGATCTGCCCAACGCGTTTCGAAGCTCCATATGCTTCTCTTCAGGGGCTTTAATGGAAGCGGCGTGCGCAACCGCTAACCCACTTCTCCATTTTCCATATGACACACCCACTAATGGGAGGCTCAAATGAGACTGTCTATTATGGGAAGTGTGGTGCGGAAAGCACACAATCAAGTCCTGTATGGACCCCACAAGTGCTTCCCCGTCCTCGAAGCAGCAGCCGTACATGGAATCGAGGACTGGCACTCTTGCGGGGTCCATACAGGACTTGATTTGTGCTTTGCGCACCACACTTCCCATAATGCACAGTCTCATTCGAGCCTCCCATTGGTGGGTGTGTCATATGGAAAAGTGGATTAGCGGTCACGCACGCCGCTTGCGTTAAAGCCCCTGAAGAGAAGCATATGGAGCTTCGAA